>NC_044044.1:50335875-50345861 GCF_901765095.1 Microcaecilia unicolor
ATGCATTATGGGACCTGCAGCACCAGCTTCAATAGTCAAGCAATAACAGATGGCATGATGTCACAAACTGAAGCCAGTCTCCACCTAAGATGGCTTTAATTTGCATCACTCCACCACAGGCTTTAGCCTACACGAGTGAGATAGGTGTAAAGGATTAAAATAAGGGATACAAATGCAATAAACAAATTATTTAAACAAATAAAAGTACAGCTGTCAAGATATCCTGGTTGTGTTTTTTTTTGTAAATATTCTAACAAAATTGTGATGGAGACTGAAGGGCAGCTCATTGTGGTTATCCTGAAAACCTGGCTGGGGTACTCCAGGACCAGCTTGAGAAACATCCCAGGTACAGTAAAGTCTTGATTAGGAGCTTCGCTGTTTTCTGTATTATCCAAATTATCACGTCTTTAAATAAATCATCTTCGCCAGAAACCAGGAGGTCCAGGTACATACAGTCAGGCAGAGAGTCTCAGCATCCTTAAGCATGTTTTTATTCCGTTTAGTACAACTCAGTACTATCTGTAAAAGTCAGTATATCATTTACTATATCAATTAGTTCATGATAACACATAGGCAGACAGAGGCAGAACGTCAAGCACAAACTTCTCCATTACAGAGGCTCAAGTTATCCAGGTAGGCACAGCCGGGTTCCTCTGAAATGTTAAACCTGCAACAAATACACACAAAAAAAAATCAATGCAAGGGACTAATACACACAAAAAATCAATGCAAGGGACTAATAAAAACATAACACCCTACGTACGCACTCAAGAACTGAGTTGGGAAATCAAGTGAAAATGTCAAACCATGAGAAAGCTGTTCCAAGGCCTTTTCCGCAGACAAAAATGTTTGCCACCGTGTGTCAGCACAAAGTCACTAACATTTTACACCCATGAACCAGAGAAATCTCAAACCCTACCCACACCACATTTAAGTAAACAGTAAGACCAAGACTTGCATATTATTTAATTCAGATCCACTGGACCATTTCCATGGCTGCTCCTTTTCTTTTTTCAGACCAATCCAATGATCAAATTCACATTCTGGTTGATCAGGAACCCTAAACAAAAAGACAAGAAAAGCAGTCTCAGACCTTCAAGGGTTTTCCCACCATCAACACTACCAAATTCTAAAATTAAAGGCACATGAAAACTTTGCAAATATTTCAAATGACTTAACAGCAAACTGAAAAGTTGGGAAAAAGATAAGCCAAGGGAGGGTAAGTGATGGGGCATGACAGAATACATCCGAGGATGCTCAAAGAACTCGTGGAAGTTTTGGCGGCTCTGTTGTCTGATCTCCTCAATGCCCCCTTAGAGTCTGGAGTGGTCCCGGAGGACTGGAGACATTCCATTATCGCGGTTCAAACTGGCAAAATCAGGGCCGGCCAAAGTATACGAAGAATACGGTAGTTTTGAGAAATATGTTACTGTACTTGATACTTTTCAACGTTCCTTATATTTTCCCTGTATCTGGATGTCCACAACTACATACACTGTACTTGCGGAACACGCAGCTAGGAGAAATATATTGTGTATAAAGTTCGCACACTTGAAGAGAAACTCCGCACGTAGGCCCCCGCGTCACAGCCGGCCTCGTGTGGAGCCATGCACTGCGCCTCCTGCAGCAACTGGTTGATGGGCAAAACCAGTTACCGCAGGAGGTGTCTGTCAGCAATGAGGCAGGAGATGGGAGCAATGTGGCAGGCTAGTGAGGCTGCTCCTGGTGCTGCTCATTAGCCTGCTGCACACAGCCAGAGAGGACATGCCCATCATTGAGGGACATTTGGTGGGGAGGGGGGGGGGGGAATTGGACAGTATAAAATGTTTTGTACATATTTGGGATCTTGCCGGGTATTTTGACCTGGATTGGCCACTGTTGGAAACAGGATGCTGGGCTCGATGGACCTTTTGATCTTTCCCCAGTATGGCAATATACGTACTTAGAAGGCTAATATTTTTCATATATTTCAGAAGTCACAAAATATAACATAACAGGGCGTGTGTCTCTACTTTGTGCACTACATATTATCAAATGCTGGGGTTGATGTGAGGTGAGAGGAGGCAGCAATATGGATTGCATGACAGGTGAACTGTGACAGAGAAACTTAGGTACATGTGTGTGATGTGTGGCACTAGTGAGCTGCCCAAGTACAAAATTGCAGATAACCGTAGGTAGCGCCTAGACGATGTTTGCTCTCTGATCACCAGACACACTTACCCACAACCAAACCACATTGGTGGGGGCCAGGAAGGAGTTACAAACAGCCGGGTCATCTTTTCACATTGAGCACTGTGGTATATAGTGGTGAGGAGAAAAGGGAAAGCAATGGTAAAAGCATTAGATGGATGTTTACTTCATCACAATTGCAATATAATACAACAGGTACAGAAAGGCACTGGCTAGGGGAAATATTTTTCTTTCAGTAGTAGCTCAAGGTGACTAGGTACTCTGGATATTTCTGAGTCCCAGGAGGGCTCTAACTTTGCACCTGAGGCAATGGAGGGTTAAGTGACTTGCCCAATATCACAAGGAGCAGCAACTCTGGATTGCAAGACTGCTGCTCTAACCACTACACCACTCCAGCCACCAGGTTGTAGCCACCTGCAGGTAATTTGGATTAGGAACTGTAACCATAAACCCTCAGTACCGGTGGCCACCTTGAAAATAGTTTGCAGGCTAGAATTTAGAAGTGTTGTTGTTCCATAACTATGGAGGATTGTAGGACTGTGTTGAAGAATGTGCTTCCCCCTCCCCCCTCCCCACACCCCCAACAACCTGAGAATGGGTGGGCACTTCATAAAAGGGGACAGATTCACCACATAAAAAAGGATGGAACCAAGCGGGGCGACACATGAGGTGGAAAGCGTGGCCATCTGAGACCCGCCCATCTCATTCTTATATGGCCGGTCCTCTTAGCCCCCCTTCTCTCTATTATTGGTGGGAACCAGAGACAGACTCAATGCAGTCTTCCACTGTGGCGGAGATGTGGAGGACTGCAAGCGAAAGTGGCGCCGGCTGAGGCAAGATGTGAGGAGAAGGCCGGTGCCAACCCCACGGCACAATCCACTGCTAACCTGACCCCCCACTGAGCGCATCATCCATGGGCTCTTGCCCCAGGAGGGGATACATGGCATTGGGAGTGGGGGACAGTGTGGTGCTCAGTAGGGAAGGGGGGAAAAAAACAGGGATGCAATGCAATATTCATTACAGACCATGACACAAGGAGTAGCAGGGGAGAGGGAGAGATGGGGAGGTTTCCAGCAAAGTATATTACTCATAAAGGTAGTCTCCTTTGATATGACAGTTGTAATAGCGATGAAACTACCACCAATTGTGATGAGGAAAAGGCCTCGAACCCTGTGACACTATAAAACAAAGATCACTCGGGGTTGGGCTCTCTCATCATGGGCCAGAAAAACCTCAAACCAATTTCAACAAGCTTTAAAACTTTACACACTTAGCTTGGGTTGGAAGTGAATCTCTGTGCTCTCATCTGTCTCTCAGTCCGTGTGTTTAAAGTTTAAAGCTTGTTGAAATTGGTTTGATGAGGTTTTTCTGGCCCATGATGAGAAAGGCAACCCCCGAGTGACCTTTATGTTTTATAGTGTCACGGGGTTTCGAGGCCTTCTCCTCATCACAATTGGTTGGTAGTTTCATCGCTATTACAACTGTCATATCAAAGGAGAGTACCTTTATGAGTATTTACTTTCATCTGAATATTTAAGGTTCTCACCCCAAGCAACTTGTAATAATATTGACATATATTATATAAACTGTGTTCTGGAACATGGGAAACAGCAAACAGACAGTCCATCACAGGCACCAGCTGGCGAGATGAATGAGAGCATGAAACAGTGGCACAACCGTGACAGCCGGACTGTGCTTCAAAAGTAGGCCCGAACATTTTCACTCACTTCAAAATACAACGGGCCCAGGTGTGTAGCGCAGTCCAGCCACCTTGTATGTATTTTGAAGTGAGTGAAAATATTCGGGCCCAGTTTTGAAGCACAGTCCGGCTGTGCCCCCATTTCATGCTCTCGTTCATCTCGCCAGCTGGTGGCTGCAATGGACTGTCTGTTTGCTGTTTCCCATGTTCCAGAACACACAGTTTATAATATATGTCAATATATTTATTACAAGTTGCTTGGGGTGAGAACCTTAAACATTCAGATTAAAGTAAATACTCATAAAGGTAGTCTCCTTTGATATGACAGTTGTAATAGCGATGAAACTACCAACCAATTGTGATGAGGAAAAGGCCTCGAAACCCTGTGACACTATAAAACAAAGATCACTCGGGGTTGGGCTCTCTCATCATGGGCCAGAAAAACCTCAAACCAATTTCAACAAGCTTTAAAACTTTACACACTTAGCTTGGTTGGAAGTGAATCTCTGTGCTCTCATCTGTCTCTCAGTCCGTGTGTTTAAAGTTTAAAGCTTGTTGAAATTGGTTTGATGAGGTTTTTCTGGCCCATGATGAGAAAGGCCAACCCCGAGTGACCTTTATGTTTTATAGTGTCACGGGGTTTCGAGGCCTTCTCCTCATCACAATTGGTTGGTAGTTTCATCGCTATTACAACTGTCATATCAAAGGAGAGTACCTTTATGAGTATTTACTTTAATCTGAATGTTTAAGGTTCTCACCCCAAGCAACTTGTAATAATATTGACATATATTATATAAACTGTGTTCTGGAACATGGGAAACAGCAAACAGACAGTCCATCACAGGCACCAGCTGGCGAGATGAATGAGAGCATGAAACAGTGGCACAACCGTGACAGCCGGACTGTGCTTCAAAAGTAGGCCCGAACATTTTCACTCACTTCAAAATACAACGGGCCCAGGTGTGTAGCGCAGTCCAGCCACCTTGTATGTATTTTGAAGTGAGTGAAAATATTCGGGCCCAGTTTTGAAGCACAGTCCGGCTGTCACGGTTGTGCCCCCATTTCATGCTCTCGTTCATCTCGCCAGCTGGTGGCTGCAATGGACTGTCTGTTTGCTGTTTCCCATGTTCCAGAACACAGTTTATAATATATGTCAATATATTTATTACAAGTTGCTTGGGGTGAGAACCTTAAACATTCAGATTAAAGTAAATACTCATAAAGGTAGTCTCCTTTGATATGACAGTTGTAATAGCGATGAAACTACCAACCAATTGTGATGAGGAAAAGGCCTCGAAACCCTGTGACACTATGAAACATAAAAGGTCACTCAGGGTTGGGCTCTCTCATCATGGGCCAGAAAAACGTCAAACCAATTTCAACAAGCTTTAAACTTTAAACACACTTAGCTTGGTTGGAAGTGAATCTCTGTGCTCTCATCTGTCTCTTAGTCCGTGTGTTTAAAGTTTAAAGCTTCTTGAAATTGGATGAGGTTTTTCTGGCCCATGATGAGAAAGCCCAACCCCGAGTGACCTTTATGTTTTATAGTGTCACGGGGTTTCTCGAGGCCTTTTCCTCATCACAATTGGTTGGTAGTTTCATCGCTATTACAATTGTCATATCAAAGGAGAGTACCTTTATGAGTATTTACTTTCATCTGAATGTTTAAGGTTCTCACCCCAAGCAACTTGTAATATAACATATGTCAATATATTATTATTGACATATTATATAAACTGTGTGTTCTGGAACATGGGAAACAGCAAACACAGTCCATCGCAGCCACTAGCTGGCCAGATGAATGAGAGCATGAAACGGGCACAACCGTGACAGCCGAACTGGGCCCGAACATTTTCACTTACTTCAGAATACATACAACAGGCCCAGTTGTGTAGCGCAGTCCGGCCACCTTGTATGTATTTTGAAGTGAGTGAAAATGTTCGAGCCCAGTTTTGGAGCACAGTCTGGCTGTCACGGTTGTGCCCCATTTCATGCTCATTCATCTTGCCAGCTGGTGGCTGCGATGGACTGTCTGCTGTTTCCCATGTTCCAGAACACACAGTTTATATAATATATGCCAATATTACTACAAGTTGCTTGGGGTGAGAACCTTAAACATTCAGATGAAAGTAAATACTCATAAAGGTAGTCTCCTTTGATATGACAGTTGTAATAGCGATGAAACTACCAACCAATTGTGATGAGGAGAAGGCCTCGAGAAACCCCGTGACACTAAAACATAAAGGTCACTTGGGGTTGGGCTTTCTCATCATGGGCCAGAAGAACCTCATCAAACCAATTTTAAGAAGCTTTAAACTTTCAACACACGGACTAAGAGACAGATGAGAGCACAGAGATTCACTCCAACCAAGCTAAGTGTGTTTAAGTTTAAAGCTTCTTGAAATTGGTTTGATGAGGTTTTTCTGGCCCATGATGAGAGCCCAACCCCGAGTGATCTTTATGTTTTATAGTGTCAAGAGGTTTCGAGGCCTTTTCCTCAACACAATTGGTTGGTAGTTTCATCGCTATTACAACTGTCATATCAAAGGAGACTACCTTTATGAGTATTTACTTTCATCTGAATGTTTAAGGTTCTCACCCCAAGCAACTTGTAATATATTATTGACATTTATATAAACTGTGTGTTGTGTGTTCCGGAACATGGGAAACAGCAAACAGTCCATCGCAGCCACCAGGTGGCGAGATGAATGAGAGCATGAAACTTGGGGGGGGGGGGGGGGGGGGGGGGGGAGGGGAGGGAACAACCGTGACATGCGCCCAAACATTTTCACTCAATTCAAAATACATACAACAGGCCCAGTTCTGGAGCGCAGTCCGGCCACCTTGTATGTACTTTGAAGTGAGTGAAAATGTTTGATCTGGCCAGACTACGCTCCAAAACTGGGCCTGTTGTATGTATTTTGAAGTGAGTGAAAATGTTCGGGCCCAGTTTTGAAGCACAGTCCGGCCACCTTAACATTTTCAAACACTTCCAAATACATACAACGGCCCCTGTTTTGAAACGCAGTCCAGCCACCTTGTATGTATTTTGAAGTGTTTGAAACTGTTAAGGTGGCCGGACTGTGCTCCAAAACTGGGCCCGTTATATGTATTTTGAAGTGAGTGAAAATGTTCGGGCCCAGTTTTGAAGCACAGTCTGGCCACCTTAACATTTTCAAACACTTCAAAATACATACAACGGGCCAGTTTTGGAACGCAGTCTGGCCTCCTTAACATTTAAAACACTTCAAAATGCATACAAGGTGGCTGGACTGCGTTCCAAAACTTGACCCGTTGTATTTATTTGGAAGTGTTTGAAAATGTTAAGGAGGCCGGACTGCGTTCCAAAACTGGCCCGTTGTATGTATTTTGAAGTGAGTGAAAATGTTCCGGCCCAGTTTTAGAGCACAGTCCGGCCACCTTAACATTTTCAAAACACTTCAAAATACATACAACGGCCCCAGTTTTGGAGCACAGTCCAGCCAGATCAAACATTTTCACACACTTCAAAATACATACAACGGACATACAACGGCCCCAGTTTTGGAGGGCAGTCCGGCCACCTTGTATGTATTTTGAAGTGTTTGAAACTGTTAAGGTGGCCGGACTGCGCTCCAAAACTGGGCCCGTTATATGTATTTTGAAGTCTGTAAAAATGGTTTTAACAAGCTGCCCGGACTGTGTTCCACAACTTGAGCCGTTGTAAGTATTTTGGAGTGAAAATGTTTGGGCCCCGTTTTGGAGCGCAGTCCGGCCAACTTGTTAAATCTTTTTTTATTCACTTCAAAATGGCATAGAAGGGCCCAGTTTTGGAACGCAGTCCAGCCACCTTAACATTTTCAAACACTTCAAAATACATACAACGGCCCCAGTTGTGGAACGCAATCCGGCCACCTTAACATTTTCACATACTTGAAAATACATACAAAGGGTGGCCGGATTGTACTCAAACTGGGCCGTTGTATATTTTGAAGTGAGTGAAAATGTTCGGGCCCAGTTTTGAAGCACAGTCCGGCCTCCTTAACATTTTCAAACACTTCAAAATACATACTATGTCCCCAGTTTTGGAATGCAGTCCAGCCACCTTGTATGTATTTTGAAGTGTTTGAAAATGTTAAGGTGGCTGGATTGTACTCCAAAACTGAGCCATTGTATGTATTTTGAAATGAGTGAAAATGTTCGGGCCCAGTTTTGAAGCACAGTCCGGCCACCTTAACATTTTCAAACACTTCAAAATACATACAACGGGCCCAGTTTTGAAACACAGTCCGGCCAGATCAAACATTTTCACTCACTTCAAGATGACATACAAGGGCCCAAGATTTGGAATGCAGTCCAGCCACCTTGTATGTATTTTGAAGTGTTTGAAAATGTTAAGGAGGCCGGACTGCGTTCCAAAACTGGCCTGTTGTATGTATTTTGAAGTGAGTGAAAATGTTCGGGCCCAGTTTTGAAGCACAGTCCGGCCACCTTAACATTTTCACTCACTTCAAAATACATACAACGGCTCCAGTTTTGGAGCACAGTCCGGCCAGATCCAACATTTTCACTCACTTCAAAATACATACAAGGGCCTAATATGGGAGCACAGTCCGGCCACATCAAACATTTTCACTCACTTCAAAATGACATACAAGGGCCCAAGATTTGGAACGCAATCCGGTCACCTTAACATTTTCAAACACTTCCAAATACAACGGGCCAAGTTGTGGAACACAGTCTGGCCAGTTTGTATATATTTTGAAGTGTTTGAAACTGTTAAGGTGGCCGGACTGTGTTCCAAAACTGGGACGTTGTACGTATTTTGGAGTGAAAATGTTTGATCTGGCTGGACTGTGCTCCACAACGCAGGCCGTTGTATGTATTTGAAGTGTTTGAAAATGTTAATTTGGCCATACTGTGATCCAAAACTGGGCTTGAACATTTTCACTCACTTCAAAATACAACGGGCCCAGTTTTGAAACACAGTTCGGCCACATTAACATTTTCAAACACTTCAAAGTACACAAAACGGGCCCAGTTTTGGAATGCAGTCTGGCCACCTTAACGTTTTCACATACTTGAAAATACATACAAAGGGTGGCTGGTGTCACGCTGCTGAGGAAAAGTGAGCCCTTGGGCCACTGCTGAGGAGCAGCAGCGGCAGGGAAATCACCCAAACTGGAGGCAAGGCATATCACAGACAGTCGGGCACAGGCCGGACTGAAGCAGAAGCACTAAGCAGAAGCAGGAGAATATGAATCAAGCAGAGTCTTACCGGCAGGCAGCAAAGCAGCAGGGAAACCAGGAACCACACAGAGTCTGTAGGCTGGCAGCAATCAATAGTAAATCATCAGGAATCAAGCAGAGTCTTGGGCAGGCACCAGACAGTAGAACAAACCAGGAAACAAGCAAAGTTAAGCAGGCAGCAAACAGTAGAACAACAGACCAACAAGGACAAGAACATAACTGAAGACCTCTGTTGCCAAGGCAAAGCCTGAAAGTTCCCAAGCCTGTATGTATTTTGAAGTGTTTGAAAATGTTAATTTGGCCATACTGTGATCCAAAACTGGGCTTGAACATTTTCACTCACTTCAAAATACAACGGGCCCAGTTTTGAAGCACAGTCCGGCCACCTTAACATTTTCAAACACTTCAAAATACATACAACGGGCCCAGTTTTGAAACACAGTCCGGCCAGATCAAACATTTTCACTCACTTCAAGATGACATACAAGGGCCCAAGATTTGGAATGCAGTCCGGCCACCTTGTATGTATTTTGAAGTGTTTGAAAATGTTAAGGAGGCCGGACTGCGTTCCAAAACTGGGCCTGTTGTATGTATTTTTGAAGTGAGTGAAAATGTTCGGGCCCAGTTTTGAAGCACAGTCCGGCCACCTTAACATTTTCAAACACTTCAAAATACATACAACGGCCCCAGTTTTGGAACACAATCCGATCACCTTAACATTTTCAAACACTTCCAAATAAATACAACGGGCCAAGTTTTGAAACGCAGTCCAGCCACCTTGTATGTATTTTGAAGTGTTTGAAACTGTTAAGGTGGCCGGACTGCGCTCCAAAACTGGGCCCGTTATATGTATTTTGAAGTCTGTGAA